>NC_053154.1:43835961-43855961 GCF_016835505.1 Polypterus senegalus
TGCCGATAAGGTTGATAAATGCCAACACATCAAGTAATGTATGCAGATTTTGAACTGATGCCACAAAATGCATGTTCCCTTATGACTCATTTGAGAAATGCAACACTATGTGAAACTTCAATGTTTGCAAATTGCTGGAATTCAGGTCATCTATGGTTCATGATTGACAGTTAGGCATTCAATTTTTTTGGTTGGATACCCCTGAGTACATTCTTGTAGGAATTTTGCATAGACTTTCTGTCTTCTCATTTTTATGCCGCATATTTTTCTCCTAACACTGAACACATATCTAGTAACCACATTGTACAATTCCAGTTCATTAACTTAAAAAATGTAAAACACCATGGCCAAACATACCACTCTAGGTCAGATCTGGTTCACTTGCCAAGTGAATTTGGCCTGCATGATGGGTCATACTAGAGGAATGTGTAATGTATTAATTACAAATATGACTTCTTAAAATTAGTAAACCTCTTGTTTTTAAATTGATGACTGATTCTGAAATTACACTAACCCATTAAACAGGTCACTTCTTTCCAATAATTAAGGAATTTTAAAATATTCAAAACAGTAAGTAAAATTGTAGTTTTATTCAGTTCTTATTAAAATATAGAGATATTTTACTTTAGTATCTGTATTTTTATTACATTATCAAATGGTTTCTTATTTTAATATTGAACATACCCAAAACAGAATAGAGCACATTACAGATTTCCTTAAACCAGATTTTAATCTCAGTTCAATAAACTTTAGTTTAGACAATAACTTATATATTTATTTAAGTGTGTGTGTGTATATATAATATACAGCCAGTCCCCACGTTACGTACAAGATAAAGATAAAGCTGAATTTGTATGTAAGTCAGAACAGGTACATTATTTTAATAAATACTATTGTTGACCGACTGTAGCCAAGTACCTTTTTATTACTTTTACTTTATTTTCAATGGTGATGGTTTTTCTCTTCTTTACTGTATCACCAGCACTTGCATCAGATTTGTGTTTCAGAGACATTGTTGAAAGGTGAAGACAAAAGGTTAAGATGAGCTCTTCTGCACAGCACTGTACACGCTATCACAGCAGGAAGGCACCCGTCGTCAACACGTCTGATTTACTGAAAAGAGGCAACTTCCAGTACAAGTAGGCTTACTAATGAGAATGAATGGGGTCGGCGAGGGGCGGTTCACCACCCCCCCCCACACAGTCACCTTCAGCACAGTATGCTGCCTGCAGTGTCCGCTCACCGAGAATGAACAGGGTGCGGCCAAAGGCGGGTAGTGAATCGCCCACCACCGCCCCCATTCAACAGGCAGCCACCCGAAGCACACTACAATGCTACCCCCCTCCGCCCAATTCACCTTCAATGGTCTCCATTTAGCCACAACCGGGTCACTGCTTGCAGTATCACCAGCCATCCACCGAGAATGAACGGGGCAGCCATGTGTGGTGGGTGGGCAGTGAAACGCCCCCCTCCGCTCCATCTAGCCTGCATCCAGTCAGGAGCAGTAGCTGTGGCGCCGTGGTGGGCGGGCAGTGAACTGCCCCATTAAGCCTCCATCCTGCACACGAGTGGTAGTTGTGGCCCCGGTGGCTATGGACCACGGGTCACCGGGAGCCGCCCAAGGGACACTACACTGCGCAAACAGCGAAATCACCCCCTCCAGCCTCCGTTTAGCCACCACTTGCAGCGTCCCCAGGCCGAAGATGACGGAGAGTCAGTTACTGAGGCACATGTTTCGCAGCTGCGGCCCCGTTTGTCGGATGTCCGTAACATGGGGACTACCTGTGTGTATATACACAGTGGAACCTCTGTTCACAAACGTCTCGGAACACGAACAAATCGGTTTATGACCCAAAAGTTCGCCAAACATCGCAACGATGATTTCCTTACGTGTTCAGTCTCTCCCTGTGCATTCCCTGTGCAGTGAGAGAGAGACACGCACATGTGTGCATGTGAGAGAGAGAGAGAGAGACGCACACAAACACACTATTTAATGAAGACTTTATTCTATTGGATTTTAACCTCCACTTCACTTCTGTTTACAGCGATCAGTTCTTAGCGTGCATTGTTGCAATGTTACTTTTATTGGTGGTTTATTAAATTACGGATTTTTCAAATGTTAATTTTTCCCCCGTGCTTAAAACTCATTAAAAAAAAAAAAAGTGTTTAGTGAGCGGTTCGTAGGGCTACAGTGCGAACTTTTGCAGTGTTAGTTTTCTTTGTTGTGCAAGGTTTTCTCAGTGTTATTCAGTGTTTTTACATTTAGTTTACTATTACGCTGTGCATTCTATGGTATAGTTAACTATATTTGTGCTTAAAAATCTTTAAAAAATATATATTTACATACAGTTTGTACAGTCTGGAATGGATTAATTGTATTTACATACAATCCTTTGGGGGAAATTACTTTGGTTCACAACCAAATCGGTTTATGACCAGAGTTTTGGAACAAATTATGGTCGTGAACCGAGGTTCCACTTCCACTGTGTGTGTGTGTGTGTGTGTATATATATATATATATATATATATAAAACTGCTCAAAAAAATTAAAGGAACACTTTGAAAACACATCAGATCTCAATGGGAATGGGTAATGTGTTAGGAACGAAAGGATGCCACATCGTTTGATGGAAATGAAAATGATCAACCTACAGAGCCCTGAATTCAAAGACGCCCCAAAAATCAGAGTGAAAAAATGATGTGGCAGGCTAGTCCATTTTGCCAAAATTTAATTGCAGCAACTCAAAATTGTATGCAGCACTTTGTATGGCTACTGTGTTCTTGTATACATGCCTGACGACATCGGTGCATGCTTCTAATGAGATGACAGATGGTGTTGTGGGGGATCTCCTCCCAGATCTGGACCAGGGCTTCACTGAGCTCCTGGACAGTCTGAGGTGCAACCTGGTGGCATTGGATGGACCAAAACATAATGTCCCAGAGATGTTCTATTGGATTTAGGTCAGGAAAGTGTGGTGGCCAGTCAATGGTATCAATTCCTTCATCCTCCAGGAACTGCCTGCATACTCTCACCACATGAGGCCAGGAATTGTCGTGCACCAGGAGCCACTGTACCAGCATAGGGTCTGACAATGGGTCCAAGGATTTCATCCTGATACCTAATGGCAGCCAAGGTGCCTTTGTCAAGCCTGTAGCGGTCTGTGTGACCCTCCATGGATATGCCTCCCCAGACAATCATTAACCCACCACCAAACTGCTCATGCTGAATAATGTTACAGGCAGCATAATGTTCTCCATGGCTTCTCCAGACCCTTTCACTTCTGTCATGTGCTCAGGGTGAACCTGCTTTCATATGTAAAAAGCACAGGGCACCAGTGGTGCATCTGCCAATTCTGGTATTCTATGGCGAATGCCAATCGAGCTGCATGCTGCTGGGCAGTGAGCTCAGGGCCCATTAGAGGACATGGGGCTCTTGGGTCACCCTCATGAAGTCTTTCTGGTTGTTTGATCAGAGACATTCACACCAGTGGCCTGCTGGAGGTCATTTTGTAGGGCTCTGGCAGTGCTCATCCTGTTCCTCCTTGCCCAAAGGAGCAGATACTGGTCCTGCTGATGGGTTATGGACCTTCTATGGCCCTCTCCAGCTCTCCTAGAGTAACTGCTTGTCTCCTAGAATCTCCTCCATGCCCTTGAGACTGTGCAGGGAGACACAGCAAACCTTCTGGCAATGACACGTATTGATGTGCCATCCTGGAGAAGTTGGACTACCTGTGCAACCTCTGTAGGGTGCAGGTATCGCCTTATGCTACCAGTAGTGACACTGACTGTAGCCAAATGCAACACTAGTGAAGAAACAGTCAGAAAAGATGAGGAGGGGAAAAATGTCAGTGGCCTCCATCTGTTAAACCATTCCTGTTTTGGGGTCATCTCATTGTTGCCCCTCTAGTGCATCTGTTGTTAATTTCATTAACACCACAGCAGCTGAAACTGATTAACAACCCCCTCTGCTACTTAACTGACCAGATTAATATCCCATAAGTTTCATTGACTTTATGCTATACTCTGATTAAAAGTGTTCCTTTAATTCTTTTGAGCAGTATATATATATATATATATATATATATATATATATATATATATATATATTAGTGAGTGCTGGTCCAAACACCATCACTTTATAAAACACACGTTTATTACTCTAATAAAGTCCACACAGTGCTCCCAGCGCCAATCACCCTCAACACGGGCCTTTCTTCAGCTCCCGACTCCTGCTCCCCGACTGTAGGAAGGCAGCCCCTTTTATGTCCACCCGGATGTGCTCCAGGTGCTTGTTGATGACCTTCCGGCGGCACTTACTGGTGTGGCGGAAGTGCCACACGAGCACCTGGAAGCACCCCGGGTGTCCTTGGAAGGTTCTTCCTGCACCTGCCCAGGTGTGGCGGAAGTGCAGGTCTCCTGGACTCCATGATGCTTGGGGCACACCCTGGTGGTGGCCACAGGCCCCAATGGGTTTGAGCCTCTTTGCTCTGTCCCCGTGGTCCCCTCATCATCCAGGGTGGTTGCCCCCTCGTGGCCCGGGGAACATATAGAAAGCCTCCCAGTCCTTCCAGGCATCCTTACCCCCAGCCTACTATATATATATATATATATATATATAATATAATAATATTGCAACAATACTGTCTTTTTGCGCCTGACCTAGCACAGACTCACACGGAGGCATGTATAAAAATAACACAAAAATGTATTTTTCTTCACCTGTGGGGCATGTCTTCCTTGTGAACCCCACAGGCACAACACTGTCCCAAATGTTCAGCCTATATACATTGGACTTCCAATACAACTCGGAGTCCTGCCACGTGCAAAAGTTTGTTAGCTGACGACACTGCTATCGTGGGCTGCATCAGGAGTGGGCAGGAGGAGGAGTATAGGAACCTAATCAAGGACTTTGTTAAATGGTGCACCTAAACACCAGCAAAACCAAGGAGCTGGTGGTGGATTTTAGGAGGCCCAGGCCCCTCTCGGACCCTGTGATTATCAGACGTGACTGTGTGCAGAGGGTACAGACCTATAAATACCTGGGAGTGCAGCTGGAATATAAATTGGACTGGACTGCCAATACTGATGTAAGAGTGAACAAAGCCGACTGTACTTCCTTAGAAGGCTGGTGTCCTTCAACATCTACAATAAGATGCTGCAGATGTTCTGTCAGACGGTTGTGGTGAGCGCCCTCTTCTATGTGGTGGTGTGCTGGGGAGGCAGCATAAAAGAGTGACACCACATGCCTGGACAAACTGGTGATGAAGGCAAGCTCTATTGTAGGCACGAAGCTGAACAGTTTGACATCTGTGGCGGAGCGATGGGCGCTTAGCAGGCTCCTGTCAATCATGGAAAATCCACTGAACAGTATCATCTCCAGACAGAGGGGCAGCTTCAGCGATAGACCACTGTCACTTAACTGCTCCACTCACAGACTGTTCATCCCCCACACTATGCAACTCTTGAGTTCCACCCGGGAGAGGTAAACGTTAACAATATACAAGATTAAAGACTGTTACACCTGCCTCGCACTCTCCACCTGGCATTTTTTAACTTGCACTGCATTTTTAGCTTTTTAATATATATATTATATATATATATATATAAAGGTGTCTAGAGGTTGTTATATTTGCAAAAGGATGCTCAACTAAATATTGATGTAATATCTCTGTTGGGGTGCCCAAATTTATGCACCTGTCTAATTTTGTTATGATGCATATTGCATATTTTCTGTTAATCCAATAAACTTAATGTCACTGCTGAAATACTACTGTTTCCTCAAGGCATGTCATATATTAAAAGGAAGTTGCTACTTTGAAAGCTCAGCTAATGATAAACAAAAATCCAAAGAATTAAGAGGGGTTCCCAAACGTTTTCATATGACTGTATATATAAAAATATATATATTTACTAGGTGGCTCCGCTCTCTGCTCACTTCGTTCGCCAACCCCCAGGTCTGGTCCTGTGGAAATACAATTTTAAGTGTTTTTTTTTGTCATGGGAATTGTTACGTATGCATTATGTTCACTTGTTATTTTAAAACATCAGTAAAAACAATATTTGGAATGAACTGTTCTTCAAGATCGCATTGAATTTTGATTCATTGTTTGGTCTTACGGTGTGATAATGCAACGTATACTGTAACTGGCCATGAGTGAATATCAATTGTCTCTTATAAATAAACAGACTTTTTCAAATGTTTGTCCTTGTGATTTGTTAAATGTCATTGCAAAAGTTATTTTCACGGGAAACTATAAACATTTTAATATGAATGGCATATCAAGATCTCCTTTTTGCCCGACAACAATTTCGAGTTCATTCAATTAAAATAAGTCTTTCTGATAAAACAGTCTACTTATGAAAGTAGGAATATCCAGAGCCGATGTAGCCAGTGGCATTGTTCTCAAGAAGCTGCGGATTTCTGGACATTGTGGATTGCACGTCGTCATTGTAATAAATAAATCTTGCCAACCAATAGTTGTGGATATTGCCATTGTATCATGATATAACTGTTGCAATGCTCTTGGACTACTTTGATAAGATGATGGTAATATTACTGCTTTACCTATTTTTGAATGTGTCTGAACTATTGATATTTGAATTATGAACGTGATCAATGAGACCTTGCATATATTCCGTGCTAAGTTTAGTTTGATTCGATTTAATAGAGAAGAGACCAGTAGCTGCAACTTTTACATACGCATTAATAATGTAATGTTGGGATAGACATTAAGATTATTGAAGGGGGTTAAATACATGGGAACGTATCGGTAATTGTGAAAATATTGTGTGGGTGTTTTTCGTTTTTCTGAATGCCTTTGTTTCATATTGTATAACCATCCTGTTTCGCCATCTGGGAAAAGCAAAGGAAAGAGTAAATGATCTGAATGTGGCATTGTATTTGGCAGAAATGACAAATCATGCTTTGCCTTTGGATATACACGAATATCTTCTCTGTCTTTGATATCTCCATCTTTCGAAATTATTATTGCTGACAATTCATCATGTGGGTTTATTATAAATGTGACTGTGATCTTTTGGATTCATATAGAAATCTAAGAAAAATTCCTTTTCCGTGTTTTGCTGATAAATTTTGTGTAAAGTGCAATACTTTTGGACATAAGGATTTGTATCCATTATTGGCTGTATAATTTCTATTACGTTGGATTGTTTAACTCTTTCGATTCAATGTTGCATCACTTCTCCGTGATCATAAATATACACCTGACCAAATTGTGTTTTTTTCTAAATTAAACTTCTGTCGTAGCTGTAATTGTTGCGGGAACACAGATTCTCATAGCATATGTTCCATTATTGTGTAAATCAACATTTTGTGCATTGAATGATGCTAACGTGAAAAGATTACTGTAGACGCATTATTGTGCCTTTAGTGTTTTTGGATTTCACTTTCACCAAACAACAAATCTTTTAATTTGTGTGGAAACGCATCTTTATTGGGAGGCAGCATTACATTTCCCTGAAGGCAACACGAATTAGATCTATAAGTCTCCGATGTAAACTTTAAAGCCTTACAATATCTACATACTTCCGACATATCAGCTATGTCCATATATTCGATCTCGTTTTGCTGTTCCGTTATTTCACTGGTAATAATTTTTGTTTGTTTGCATGAATGCAATCTGTACTCTCTTTGTTTTGACACTTTAGAATTTTAGTGCTGTCATATTTTTGAACTTGTTCTGCGCGTGTATCGCGCCAAGGTTTTTTTTTTTGGAGCCTTTTGAATTCCACTGCTTTCATAATCTGTAACCTGCTCTGCATGTGTATAGCACCAACGTTTTTGAACGTCTTTATGAAGTTCTACTGTGTCTTTTACTCTTTGTCTTTTATTTCTGACCCCTTTTGGACATGCAAGGTTTTCAGTTCCACTTGTTCCGGCCTGATTATTACTTTCCTTGCATAGGTCACTTTCTCACGGAAACATGCTTCCAATGGATGTCAGTATGACGTGACTTGACCGTGCCGCGGGAAGTGAAAATGTCTCTGCCTCTCTGAAGTGTCTCTCTTCAGAAGATCATGTCTCGTCGCAAGTTTTTTTTTTTTTTTTAATAAAACTCCCTGCGTGGAGTTTGCATGTCCCTCCCTGTCTGTGTGGGTTTCCTCCGGATGCTCCGGTTTCCTCCCACAGTCCAAAGACATGCAGGTTAGGTGCATTGGTGATTCTAAATTGTCCCTAGTGTGTGCTTGGTGTGTGTGTGTGTATGCGCCCTGTGGTGGGCTGGCGCCCTACCCAGGGTTTGTTTCCTGCCTTACTCCTTGTGTTGACTGGGATTGGCTCCAGCAGACCCCCCTGACCCTGTAGTTAGGATATAGCGGGTTGGATAATGGATGGATGGATGGGGAAAAATGAAAAAATAAACATTGGTTCTCGTGCTGTCTTTTGAGCTATTTTTTGTGAAAGTTTTATATTGTTTAAGTACAAAAATAGAAATGTCTGCTTTTTATTAGAGAGAGACGGGAAAAGAGAGAGCTAAAGTTGGTTAAATGAAATTCTCATCAGTGTGTCTTAAAAGTGCCAAACCTGCCACCACCTCACACCTTTCGTATGGAGAAATGATAAAGCATACATTTGAACTTAAATTTGTCTCAAATTTCTTTTTATAACTGTATTGAAAACTTTCAATAAAGAGTACCAAACCTTAAAGGAAATGTGAGCCAATAAACAAGAGCTAACATAGTGAAATTCATTTTCTCATGCAGTTGTTCAGTTTTCTCCATCTCTTGAATGTTGAGTATTATTTACTGATTCACTTATTTGTTATTTTCCATAAGAGAGCTCATGTTTCCATAACTGTAATAATCCCTGGGACATACTGGACATAAGAGCTATAATGAGGTGCGTGCTTATTCTTCCCATTTTCTACAATTTACTGTTTAATGTGAGACAGGAAGTAAAGATTCCTGGAGCTGATAATTGGCTTTTTATGTTATACATGTGTACCAACTGAATATGAATAGTAGCTTTGCTACAGTCATTAAAAAGCAGTCACTAAAAAGTGAAAATCAGGTTGCATTTTAAACTTACCAAGAGTGTGTTTGCCTGACATTAAGCCTGAGTAAAATAACAAGAATGTGTGATTATCTATATATACAAATGGGTTTTGTCTATCAGTTACAGAATTAATTGTGAACCAATAGGGCTAAAACCTTGATCTTGATCTTATTAAAGCTTATGATATGATATGTGTTGTAGAAAAAAACATGGCTATCAGCCATCTCCACAAAGTTCTTCAGGTTTGCGTCTTTCTTACTAAAACTGCATAAGCAAACTGATTGGGAAAGTGACATGGCAGAAGGAAAAAGAAGAGTAGCGACATCCTCTGAGTGTTAGACAAGTTGCAGAAGCTGATTATCTGATAGGAAGAAGAATAATAATATTTCCAGCATCACTGCGCATCTAGCACATTAGTTGTGGCAACCTGCTGGTACTCATAAACTACTGGGGTTAGAGTCTTTATTTTTTGCAAGACTAGAGGTCCATGTGTTTCATAGTTGATTAATATACAAATTAAGTTATGCAGAGTCATACAGTCTACATTAAAATACCTTAACTTACCAAATGGGCACGTGGGAGTTAATCTTGCAAAACAATTGGAGGATGCTCATAACATTGTTAGCATAGTAGTGATACAGAGATCTCCAGTATGTTGGTACTGTACTGTAACTTGCTTACGTTACCAATTCATACTATATATAAAAAATCTTTGCACTTTTATACAAATTGTATTTGTTTTGCTACCCAAATGTACAAGTTCCATATATTGATTTAATTTCTGCGTACAATTACAAATTCAAATATTGAATTTAGAAGCTCTGAAAACTAATTAAAAGTAATAAACTATTATTATTAATGTAAGTCTGTCACCTTTGTCATAGACAACATGGGTTGGCTGGCATCCCGGATGGGGTGGATAGCCGTTTACCTACCGGGGAGGGCTTTATAACGGAAGAAGAAGGATGGTCAAAGGCCATCTGAAGTACCCCTGGGTTTGGTGTAAACGAAGCTTCTCTGCTTCACCAAGCAAGTTAGAGACAGGTCTGGAGAATGGACAAAGCTCACCTGGAAAGAGTGAAGGAGGAAACGAAAGAGAAGAAGAAAAGGAATTGTATTGTGCTTGTGCTGATACTTGTGCAGACTTTCAGAAGATGCCTTGTTGAAGTGTTTAGTTACAAATAAATGTTTATTTAAATCTGGGACTTGCGTCCAGACAATTGTGTTTGAGGTTGGTGTGCTGATGAACCTCCTACTGGTCACACCTTGTATTGAAATAGCCAGGTGTGAAAAACAGATGAAATGATTACAGTGGTCTTCACACTCTCTTTCACAGTTGTACAGTGATCTTGAGTTTGATACATAAAGTGATTGGAAAATGAAGTTCAAAGGACATTTGTTGTACATAAGTGTAACTTTCTTAATGCACAATGTAAGAACTAAACATACTCTATCTTTTATATTGAAAATACAAGGTGCATTTACAGTAATCTATTTTTCACCCCTACCAAATGCTGCTATATTAAATAGTAAAGGATCAGATCTGCAGTTACCCTCACCAAGGATAAGGGTTTTCTTTTTGTACTGTTGACCATTTTCTGCAGTACTCTACTATTTAAAAGAGCTATACAATATACTGACTGAAATAGAGATATTTAAGCTGACCTGCAAATCAAGGGGCTGTGGTATGAACTTGCAAGTGGACAAGATCCTGTTAACTTTAAATTATCCATTAATTTAAAAAGAACAAATAGGATGTGGTATGTGGCTTCCTCCTCGTGGGAAAGCAGTTGTACTGAATATGTGATGTGGTGCATTTTGCACAGCTGGCACTCCAGCTTCAAGTTGCCTCTCTTCAGATATCTAAGTGCAAGACCTGCCCACTGTCAGAGGCATAATATGAAAGAAACTTGCCATTTGGTGGAGCTTAAGTAACGTGTTTTTTTTTTAGTTTCTGTTTAGGTATTTGAATTCAGTTGGACACCCATAACACACATGAAACAGGATCTAATGCAAAGAGTATAATATTTGAATAATCTGTTGTCATAAATGTGGAGTGGCTTAATGCTTTATATAAAAAGTGTTATTATTTAAAAATATTTAAAAGACTTAAATATTTAAAAATATTTTTATTTATAAATGCAATCCCCTTGCCAAATGTTTATATTCTAGGAAGTTAAAATAAATTATCCTTATCAACTTACAGGGTGGTGAGATATGAACCAATAACAGCATTGTTTAATATAAGTCATCAAAGAGGATACACAACTAGAGGAGATGATCAATAATCATGGTGAACTGAGAGAGCAGCATCTCAGTATTAGTGAAATACTTATATCTTAATGGACAATGGGAAGAACATTTGTCCTCCCACTTGTGTTTTTTTTTGTCCGGTTGCCCTTATTTTAATTTAAATATTATTTTTAAGTCCTAAAATAGGCTAATTTTAAAAGAATCAAAAACACTCATTTTTAACAGTATTATTTCTTCTGATTTTGGGATTCTATTTTTGTTTTCCCAATAAAGATCCTAAAGGTGGAAAACAATGTGTTTTACACTGCTATGCTTCTTGTGCTAACTTTTGCACATAAATGCTGAAGATTTATTTTTTGTTGAATTTTATACTTGGTTCCCCCAGTGTCACTTTCATTAAGCATTTGCAAGACAACCAATAACAATACCTCAAAACAACAACATATTAACCTTATATATAGGATCTGCACAGGAGACTAGCATATATGGGCAGTTTTGTAATTAAAAAAGAAAGGTATAGTTTTAAGATGAAATACAGGCTTAGATAGATCAAAAAGGAAAATTATTTATTTATTCAGATCAGAATCTCGACACCATCAGGTGAAAGGCAAGAATTAAACCTGGACTGGATGCCAGTCCATTGTAGAGTACAATCACACTGTCATATACGCTCACATGTATAGGGATAATTTAAAGTAATTATGAAAAAAACAACAAATAACATAATTATTTTTTAGATTGTATGCACATTTAAATTGCAGATTGTACTATTAAAATATGCACTTAGTATCTTGTGGAGGAAAATGTTAGGATATTTTAACTCTGCTCTAGTCTCAGCTCTAGCAATTCCAGTAATTAATAAAACAATTCAGTAAGGCTTCCACTTTGTTTTCCTTACATTTCTCTGTAGGTGAAAATTTCCAGTCATTAGACTTATATCAAAGTAACTGAAACACATTTGTTTTAATAAACAGAATAATTCAGTATAATTTATTGATAAACACAAGGATTATAGAAATTTGATAACTGTATATATAGTAACAGAAGACAGAACACAGACAGACTAGACAGACAAACATACAAGACAGAAGAGGCTGGCTGTTTACTAGCTATTGAGTGTTTTAATGTATCTTGGCACAGGTAAGCAGTTTTACAATACCAAGCCTTTATGGTTGATGTCCCATATTTTCTGGAGTTATTGCTGTTGTTGATCCGGGTTGAAGTGGAGAACTCTGCTTGCATTGGAGTGCACAGTTTATCTTTGTAACATTGTTCTTTGACCGTTGAGTGATGCTGCCTTCCTTAGGTCGATGTTGGGCTCTTTGTTATGGACACTATGAATTCACAGGAAAAAGTGTTACTCTTTCTGGCACATGAGTTTAGGAGCTGAACTTCCCTTCTTGAAATAATGTTTCTTTTTAGGCTTTTCAGATAGGGCTCACTCACTGGCACAGAGCTTGACTTGGCAGAGTGCATTTTAGAGCTAGTTCAGGGTATCCAGTGCTCTAAGGCTGTATGGAGGGTAGCTTCCAGGCTAAAGAAAGTTTATGAGCTTTTTGATTCACAGGGAGTGGATAGCTTCTCACTCCAAATAGAGTAGCCGATTTGCTTTCTGTTCCCCCAATGAGCAGATATTTCCATTTTTCAGCTTCCCAAAAGAGTGTGCCTTGTCTACTGTTTGGCTTACCAAAGAAAATGGAGAAATAAATGCAGGTAGCTTTGAAGGAAAGTGTAACCTCTGGTGATTTGATCAAGGTCACTTCCTATTATAGAACCAATGCTTGCTAACAGAAGCGTTGTTTTGTCCGTCACATCCTGGTAGAGTTTAGCTTTCAGTTATAAGCCTTAAATGAATGTCCATTTGGGTGCCTCCTTGTCCAAAGGAGTCTCTGTAAAGGTGTCAGCTGAACTCTTTATTTACGCCACTGTTATCAGTACTCTAAAGTACAGAGCTGACCAAAGTTTGATACAAGCTGCAATTTAGCCATTTGATCAGGAATGCAGGTGCAGCTAGATTTCTGCATCCCAGTTAATTCTACTGTCTTGACAGGTCTTACGTGTAACTAAAAAGCCTAGCAAAATGGGCAATGCCCACCTTGTCCTAGACTTGTTTGGCGATTTGTTTGTTGTGAGTGAATCAACAGACTTGCAGCTTAGGAATAAGGAGCTATAGTTTATATTTTGAGTGAAGTAGCATCATGAGCTATCCAGACTTGTATCGTTAAAATCAAAATAGTGTAATGTACATTTAAATATTCTATCAGGATATAAGTTGGCTAGATTGTTTTATACTGATGAAAACATTTGTGTGTATTTGTTTACTTTTAAAGTCTTTTCAGTTGGTGGCTCCATGCTTCTGTGAATAGCATTTTATATAAATTTTCATAGCAAGGTCTTGATAATGCAGTCTTTCTTTTTTTCTTTGGTGATGATAACTATAAAATAACTAAAGGTTTTTCAATAATTATAAAGAAGTTCCATTTTGGAACCACATACAGTAATAACTTATATTGGATTTATCACTGACATACTCATATTTTATTCTTTAATATTTATTTAAAAAAAGAGTTATTGTCTACTTCTTCTGTTGATCATTGACCAAAAAACCTTTTGAAGCATAAAAATACAACAGATTTTTAAAATTGGGTGTTTATTTCTGTTGACATATTTTACATTTTTTTTTTAATCATTAACTCTGTTAAGCTCAGTATTCAGATTTCCCATGTACAAGCCAAGTGGAATATTAGATATTCATTCCTTAAATAATAGCTTGTTCTGAGTCTTTCATAGTGTGTTTGTTAATCTCTGGTAGCTGGAAGAAAGCTATATGGAGCATAGCCAAGGCCTTGAATGTACCAGCAAAAGTGCATCCCAATTTGTTGAGAGTTGTTTCTTAGCGACAGCGTCAGGCTTTTATTAAACAAGCACTTGACATTTGGTTTCTTCTGTGGCATCTAGTCATTCAGAAACATAAAGTACTTTTCATTTACAACCAGAAACAATGGGGAAGCAATGTACTTAGTATCGTCTTTAGTACATTACAGTACATGAAACACTTGCAGGCATATATCTGTTGTTGCCTGGGATTAAAATTATATCAAGCAATCACAAAGGCATTACACAGACATTTGTTGTTTTGTTTTTTTTGTAAACATCAAATCTTCATTTTATAACAAGCACAAAGATAATACCATCTTTAGCAAAATTTCTGCATGTATTACTTTTGTTTATTACCTTTGCAATCTAATTTCTGATAACTAGTGTGTGGATCCCAAAAATTGAAATGGATTTATCATTTGAGTTCATGCAAAAACTTAACACAAGTTAAGCACATTTATCAGTCTCCCATGTTAAGCCAAATGCAAGTGATATGTGACCATATGTAGTGTCAGTAAAAGGCAGGAATGTTTTATAATGAACCTTGGAAAAAGATTATTTGAAGCAATAAGAGTTAGCCTGTTACGCTGGCACCATTTGGTTCTAGATGTTTATAGAAAAGTAGCATAAAGTCAGAATCACTAAACTCTTAATAAAAAAAAACAACAAAACATGCCATTTGACTGCACTTGACAGTTGCATCATTATTATTACTGTTTAAAGAAAATTTTTAGCAGCAGCAACCCAACAGGTATCCTTGTAATTAGCTACTGAAGATTTTGATCCATTTGTTTTCTAACCTACTTTTCCATTTGGGATCATTGAAAGCATGAGCACAAGTGGGAATCAGTGTGGACAGAGTGGCAATTCATCTCAGAGTAAACTCATCAAATATTAGAATTCTCCTATGTTTGCTATGGTAAAGGATAAGTGCAGTGTTTTAAAATGTGTATATGTTTTAAGATAATGCATATGAAAAAATCTTTTTAGTAAACTTGAACGACATCATCTATCAGTGGGTTTTACCCAGTTTTTTTATCTAAATTTTCCCCTTTCTGGCTACTGCCTGGGGATCGTTGTGAATAAAACTCATTCTATTCTTGTTATCCACTACTACAGTATATTTGTCTTCACTATTGTCATCGCTTACACCATTATGAAGGAATTAGAAAGAATGAAGGCACATTAGTTTTCATAAGTTTGTTTTTTTCAGAATCTTTCTGTCCATTTTAGATATGAATATATTTGTATATTGTAATTTTTTCATTAGTAAAAAACAGGGAAGTTAAAGCAGTCCTCTCCTGATCAATGCTACAAGTGGTATTTGCTCCACGTCCAATGTTGACTCCCAGTACAAAGTTTACATGAATAAAAAAAAAACAAAAGTGTATAACTTTAAGAGTAAAATACTTTTAAATTTATTTAAATGAAGATAGTAGGATCAAACAATTCTCCAAGAAACTTCCATAGAACAGAGAATTTCAACATATAATTAAAAATATTTCAGGCAATTATTAGAGCTCAGACATAAGGGCATATGTCTCTTCAAGGAATCTATCACATTTATAAAAGCTCAGTTTCCAGTTGATTACTATTTGCTGGATTGCACAGCAAAGCTCTTGAAAGTGGCAGGCCCCTTTCTAAAGGAGGAATGAAGGAAAGGTAATTTAAGTTAAAGATGCTTTGTTATGCAACAACATCAAAGTTGCACTCGTTGTTGCTGCCTGACCACATTGCTGGCCGTTTTCCAGGAGAGCTTGGTTTCATATTTCTGCTTTCTATAACATTGCTTCTTTGGCATTGTATATATTACTTAAGTTGAAGACTGTACTGCTATGATAGGCTCTAGCCCCTGAGGCCCTGGTTTGGGTAAAGCAGGAAAAAACTAATGGATAGACAAATCTTACTGTATGTTATTAGCATTAAAAACGTTATCATTAGGCTAGATTGAACTGAAAACAAAGGTATGCTTGCCCAGGAACGAATGCACTTTGTTTACAGGAAACTGTTTGCAGAACCTCGTTGCCAGTGTATTTATGCCTTTAATCAGTAACTATTTACATATCGAAAATGAGTATAGCGCTGTTATTTACCCTGTCCCTAATGAGCCAGCTATTAGACCTGAAATGATTTAACAGTTTTCATGTAAAATGTTTTTTTTTTTAAATAGTACTGCTAGTTTAATTAATCTTCATTTCACATACACACTATCCAAACTTGTTTTACTCAGATGAGAATGTCACACACAAGTATAGTTTTTGCATTGTTATAATAAACAGGTGAAGTGAGTTGGCCAGGATTACAGTGACAAGAGATTTGGAAGTGCTCATACAATTCCAGCATGTAGTGATTCAGCCATCTGCCTATATATTGTGCCTATAAAAAGTATTCACCCTTTGGACGTTTTCACATTTTATTCACACAGAAAAAATCACTTTAATGTCAAAGTGAAAACAGATCTCCACAAAGTGGTCCAAATTAATTACACATAAATCGTGATGTTTCTTTTCTCAAAAGCTAACTCTAACTCTAAAGAAGTTACATTACAATATTTCACCAATACCTAGGGAGGTTTCTAGCTAAACATCCAATAGGTAATAGTGAATGGTTATACACTCCCATTAGTAAATACTTTCTTTTTGACTTTATACAATTTGGTTACAATAACTTTTAGATTTAAAACTGCAATTTTTTTTTTTGCTTACTCCAATTTCAACTTGTTTTTCAGTTTAGAGCAGTCTAAGTGATGAGAAATACCTTGAGTTAAAAACACATGAAACATGAACATTGTTTTCTGGAAAATTTAAAATAAAACATTTAATAGTTTTTAGATACAATACAAAAAGTGAGTTGCTATCAGTCCTGATCTGAATCCCATTGAACAACTGTCGAAAAAACTAAAAATCACAGTTGGGGGAAGGCAATCCTCAAATTTGAGAGAACTGAAAAAGAATTGGACAAAGAACCAGTTTAGAGTTGTAGAATACTCACTCAGAGCTGCAAAAAGTGCTTGATGGCAGTTTTTGTCTCCAAGCACTGTGTTACAAAATATTAGGTACCAGTTCATTTGTTCATATGAATTTTATATATTAGGCCATACATCAAAGCAAATTTCTGTTCTAATAAATTTAATATATCAAATTATAGATACAAAATACTTTTGTCAGTTTCAGCTGAGTTCAGAAAGGTACCAGTATTTTCAGCTATTTAACAATAGAACTAAACGTGCATGTGGACTCTTACCACAGACGAAAGGGACTAACTGGGTGGTCGGTGAGTTTTTGCATCCGGGCAAATAGGCAGGCAGTGTGAATGCCTAGAGAGCGAGGGTAGACGCCGGCCGGTGAAAAAGGAGTGCTGGTGGGCAGGAAAACGTCTTCTGTGTTCCTGCAGGAGCATCTAAGAAGACGCATGTTTGTCGCGGATGCGAATAGCTGTATGTAGCGTGTAAAACAGTTTGCTATGGTGCACGCGGTCGTGCGTCGTAACCGAAAAGTCGGTTTTTAAAGACTGCTTACTTCATTGTGCTTTAACCTGAGTTGTAAAGGATTGTTTTAAGGATTCCATGGGATACCCCTCGCAAACCTTTTCACACTCTGCATATGGCAATTCACCTCAGCGAGAAACGTGCCTCTATGAACAGTCAATGTAGCTCGGAGGTGCATGACATGCACATGACATAAACCTGACCTGCACTGCATGTGGCCTCTACGACAGACGAATATAAATTACGCCATTTTTTCTATGTCGTTGCGTCTGCGTCGGTGGGCGTGGCCCTGCGAGTTGTTGTCGTATCCAATGGTCTTGGAGTTGGTGGCCGTGGCTACTTCCTGCGTGCTCCATAGGTGTCTCACTTGGCGGCTGCTTAGTCAATCCACACCCTTCCGGCGTGCTTTCCATGGTTGTCTTGCCTTAGTGAATTATAATTATATATATATATAATATAGATATAGATATAGATATAGATATAGATATAGATATATATATATATATATAGATATAGATATAGATATATATATAGAGATATATATATAGATATATATATAGATATATATAGATATATATAGATATAGATATAGATATAGATATAGATAGATAGATAGATAGATATATATATATATAGATATATAGATATAGATATAGATATATAGATGTTTATAGATTCTGCATGTGTTTGGAAATTGAATCTTGATCTCTGCACTTTTGGTGTGTTTGGCAGTAAAAATAAGAATGTTGTTTTGTTGTTAGTACTTAAAGCTCTTAATTATTCAAAGTTCTTAATTAGCACATTCCATCATAAACAATAGTTTTCAGGAACACCTGAATTGTAACTTGCATAATAAACATTCAGTTATTTGGCTCTATCATTTTTATTTGTCTACAGTGGAAATGTATAAAGATAAACATGAATTTAATTATTCACTTTTTATATAGTACATTTACTAAATATTCAAAGTAAATTAAAACAGTTAAATTGTGCAACATATGTAAAGGAAGAGATTGTGGTGGAGTGGTTACAATTGTTGCCTTGTGATTCCAGAGTCCTGCGTCTAACTCTTATCCCTCTCATTGACTAACTTTTCAGTTTCTTCTCCTGTCAGAGCATTTTTTTGTTTTTTCTCTCAGGTTCTTCCATTTTTCTAAAAATGTGTATTTAAACTTGGGCCAGTATAAGTGAGTGTGGGTGTGTGTATAAGTGTGCCCTGTGATTTACAATTACCCTGTTTAGGTTTTTTTCTTTCCTTGTGCCCAGTGCTGCTGGCATAGGCTCCAACTTCCATGACCCTGAGTACGCTTAAGCAGGTTTGATAATTGGTGAATGAATAGACAGTGGTTTTTGGGAACTTCATGTTAGAAGCACAATAAAGTGTTTTATACTTTGTTACTGTACCTGGGAAAAGCAGTCTGAATGTAAATGAACACCTACTATTTTAAAGCCCCTGTCCTATGCCTTATTAATAGTTATGAAGGAGCTGACACTGAAAGGGAATTCACAAGAACAAAAGGAAGAAACTGATCCCTGAGGAGAATTTAATTTGTACCAGAGGCTTTTGAACTACAGTGGGTAATTAAGTGGATTAAGGAAATTTGCGCCCTGAACTGTGTAATAGAACACTTTACATTTTTTGCATTGTGTATCACTTTATTTATTTTAGTTTGTACTTAATGTTTTTATAGAATAAGCTACACAGCCCATTTTACTATTTTAAAAATACAAAAAATAAATGTATATACGAGATCTGTCCGTAAAGTATCCAGCCATGTAATATGAAGAATAGATACATTTATTGATGAAGATACAAGTTACAAGAAACAATGACACCTTGGTGGTCTTCAAAGTTAGGCATCTCGGGGCCTCACACAGTTCTCTCACCGACTCTTCCACTCTTCAAAGCACTCTGCAAAATCCTTTTTGAAATTGCCATCAGCTGTCTCATCATATTTTCCTGAATCTCATTAACAGTCTGAAATCTGTTCCCTTTCAAAGGTGATTTTAGTTTTAAGAAAAGCCAGACGTGTCAGGGCACCAAATCTGGGCTCTAGGGGGGCCTTCTTTGAAGTGTTTGTGCCACCCTTTTATTTGCGCTGCACTCATTGCATCCCTGAAAGTCTTCTGAATCATGCAAATAGCTTCCATGGACGAATTTTCAAAGTTAACGCAAAATTTGATACAGATTTCTTGCTCAGTCATTTTGAATGCAATGGCCACACAGTACACATGTTCACTCAACGTTGTCTAGCGCCCCGACTGACTAGTCCAGTGAAGTCATCATTGTTTACGCATTATTCTGTTAATGGTGTTGAGATGGCATTCAGCACTTGAAAAATTTATCCATTACTGATGACGAGATCATGG